>NW_026521835.1:95000-97500 GCF_021234435.1 Artibeus jamaicensis
GGGTTAGGGTTAGAAGTTACTTTTAGGGTTAGGGGTTTGGGTTAGGGTTAGGGTTAGTGTAAGTGTTAGGGTTAGGGTAAGTGTTAGGGTTAGGATTAGGGTTTGGTTAGTGGTTAGGGTTATGGTCAGGGTTAGGGTTAAGGTTAGGGTTAGCAATAGGGTTTGGTTAGGGGTTAGGGTTATGGTTAGGGTTAGGGTTTGCAAGAGGGTTTCGTTAGGGATTAGGGGTATGGTTAGTGTTAGGGTTAAGGTTAAGTTTAGCAATAGGGTTTGTTTAGGGGTCAGGGTAATGGTTAGGGTTAGGGTTAGCAATAGGGTTTGGTTAGGGGTTAGGGTTATGGTTAGGGTTAGGGTTAAGGTTAGGATTAGCAATAGGGTTAGGGTTAGGGTTAGGGTTAGAAGTTACTTTTAGGGTTAGGGGTCTGGGTTACGGTTAGGGTTAGCAGTTATGGTTACGGATAGGGTTAGGTTTAGGTTTAGCATTAGCCCTAGGGTTAGTGTTAGGGTTATGGTTAGGGTTAGCGTTATGGTTAGGATCAGGTTTACGGTTAGCCTTAGTTTGAGGGATTATGGTTATGGTTAGGGTTAGGGTTTAGGTTAGGGTTATGGTTAGGGTTAGATTTAGGGTGTGGTTAGGGTTAGGGTAAGTCTTAGGTTTAGGATTAGGGTTTGGTTAGGAGTTTGGGTTATGGTTAGGGTTAGGGTTAAGGTTAGGGTTAGCAATAGGGTTTGGTTAGGGGTTATGGTTATAGTTAAGGTTAGGATTAAGTTTAGGGTTAGCAATAGGATTAGGGTTAGGGTTAGGGTTAGGGTTAGGATGAGGAGTTACTTTTAGGGTTAGGGGTTTGGTTTAGGGTTAGGGTTAGTGTAAGGAATAGGGTTAGGGTAAGTGTTAGGGTTAGGATTAGGGTTTGGTTAGTGGTTAGGGTTATGGTTAGGGTTAGGGTTAAGATTAGGGTTAGCAATAGGGTTAGGGTTAGGGTTAGTGGTAGAAGTTACTTTTAGGGTTAGAAGTTTGGGTAGGGTTAGGGTTTGGGTTAGGGTAAGTGTTAGGGTTAGGATTAGGGTTTGGTTAGTGGTTAGGGTTATGGTTAGGGTTAGGGTTAAGGTTAGGGTAAGCATTAGGTCTTGGTTAGGGTTTAGGGTTATGGTTAGTGTTAGGGTTAGCAATAGGGTTTGGTTAGGGATTAGTGTTATGTTTAGCGTTACGGTTAAGGTTAGGGTTAGCAATAGGGTTAGGGTTAGGGTTAGAAGTTACTTTTAGGGTCAGGGGTTTGGGTTAGGGTAAAGGATAGGGGTTATGGTTAGGGATAGGGTTTTGTTTAGGTTTAGCTTTAGCACTAATGTTAGTGTTAGGGTTATGGTTAGGGTTAGCGTTATGGTTACGTTAGGGTTCGGTTAGCCTTAGGATGAGGGGTTATCGTTAGGTTTAGGGTTAGTATTAGGGTTAGGGTTAGGGATAGGGTTAGGTTTAGGGTGTGGTTATGGTTAGGGTAAGTGTTAGGGTTAGGATTAGGGTTTGGTTAGGAGTTCAGGTTAGGGTTAGAATTAGGGTTAAGGTTAGGGTTAGCAATAGGGTTTGGTTAGGGGTTAGGGTTATGGTTAAGGTTAGGGTTAAGTTTAGGGTTAGCAATAGGGTTAGGGTTAAGGTTAGAAATTACTTTTAGGGTTAGGGGTTTGGCTTAGGGTTAGGGTTAGTGTAAGTGTTAGGGTTAGGGTAAGTGTTAGGGTTAGGATTAGGGTTTGGTTAGTGGTTAGGTTTATGGTCAGGGTTAGGGTTAAGGTTAGGGTTAGCAATATTGTTTGGTTAGGGTTAGGGTTATGGTTAGGGTTAGCAATAGGGTTTGGTTAGGGGTTAGGGTTATGGTTAGGGTTAGGGTTAAGGTTAGGATTAGCAATATGGTTAGGGTTAGGGTTAGGGTTAGAAGTTACTTTTAGGGTTAGGTGTTTGGGATAGGGTTAGGCTTAGGGTAATGGTTAGGGTTAAAGTAAGTGTTAGGGTTAGGATTAGGGTTTGGTTAGTGGTTAGGGTTATGGTTAGGGTTAGGGTTAGCAATAGGGTTTGGTTAGGGGTTAGGGTTATGATTAGTGTTAGGGTTAGCAATAAGATTTGGTTAGGGGTTAGGGTTATGGTTAGGGTTAGGGTTAAGTTTAGGGTTAGCAATAGGGTTAGGGTTACGGTTAGAAGTTACTTTTAGGGTTAGGGGTCTGGGTTATGGTTAGGGTTAGCGGTTATGGTTAGGGATAGGGTTAGGTTTAGGTTTAGCATTAGCACTAGGGTTAGTGTTAGGGTTATGGTTAGGGTTAGCGTTATGGTTAGGATTAGGTTTACGGTCAGCCTTAGGTTGAGGGGTTATTGTTATGTTTAGGGTTAGGGTTAGGGGTAGGGTTAGGGTTAGGGTTATGGTTAGAGTTAGTTTTAGGGTGTGGTTAGGTTTAGGGTAAGTCTTAGGTTTAGGATTAGGGTTTGATTAGGAGTTCGGGTTATGGTTAGGGTTAG
>NW_026521836.1:0-7530 GCF_021234435.1 Artibeus jamaicensis
GAAGGAGAGTCCTGAAGCAGCAAGAGATAAGGGGACAGTCACCTACAAAAGGGTTCCCATCAGACTGTCCAGCGGATTTCTCAAAAGAGACCTTACAGGGAAGAAGGAGGCTGGAAAAGAGGTATTTCCAGTCACTTGATAAAGACCTACATCCAACATTGCTCTATCCAGCAAAGCTTTCATTTGTATAATGGAAGGGCAGATAAAGCATTTCTCAGATAAGGTCGAGTTCAGAGGGTTCCATTCCCTTACTATGAGGCTTGTGAAAAAATAAAAATACAAACAGTGAAAAAGGACAGCAAACTCACAGATATTAACAACCACACCTAAAACAAAAAGCAAACTGACAGCTAGATCAGGGAGCAGAACCATAGAAATGAAGATCACATGGAGGGTTAGCAACAGGGAGTGGGAGGAGGAGAGGGGGTGGGGGAGGAAGGTGCAGAGAATACGTAGCATGGACAGTGGGGAGAAAATGGACAGGGGAGGGGAGCAAGAGTAGTGTGGGAAATCGTAGAAGCTAAAGAGACTTTATGACACATGGACATACTGGAGCTGGGGCAGTGTGGGTGGGCGGGGTGTGCGGGGTGGAGGGGAATGAGGGGGGGAGAGGAACAGCCGTAATGCTAATCAATAAAATATATTTTTTTTTTAAAAAGAGCGGGTACAATGAATGGGTTCTGTCTTTCAGAAGAAACATGTTGTCAAAGAATATTGCTCTACACCCCTGGCCTCTGTGTGCCCTACTGGGTTGGGCAGCAGCCCTGTGTGAACTGAGGTCGTTGCTTCGACAGCCTGGGTTACTGGGGGCCCAGTTGGGGGCATGTGACAGGCCTGATCAGTGATTTTCTCATTAATATTTCTTTCTTTTCTTTCCCTCCCCTCAAAACACACTGATCTTTTTTAAATATATTTTTTATTATATTGATTATGTCATTACAGTTGTCCTATTTCCCCCCTTCATTCCCCCCCCCCCCTGCACACCTTCCCAACATCCCCTTTGGTTTTGGTTTAACATGTCTTCAGTTCTTTAGTTTTCTCCCTTTTCTTCCTCCTCTTCTTATTTTCTGTCCTTCTTCTCTCTCCCCTTTGCCTAACCTCCTATGTCTGTTTCTATGGTTCTGCTCTGATCTTGCTGTCCTCTTAATTCTTTTGTTTTAGGTGTGATTTGTTAATCTGAGTTTGCTGTCCTTTCACTGTTCATCTTTTTATCTTCTTTTTTCTTAGATGAGTCCCTTTAACATTTCATATAATAGGGGCTTGGTGATGATAATTCCTTGAATTTGATCTTATCCTGAGAAGCACTTTAACTGTCCTTCCATTCTGAGCGAACTTTGCTGGATGGGCAATCTTGTTGTGGGTCTTGGGTTTTCATTACTTGGAATCTTTCCAGCCCCTTCTTCCTGCAGGGTTGCCTTTTGAAATTACAGTCTGATGGAACTCCTTTGGTGACTGTCCCCTATCTTGCGGTCTTTTTTTATCTTACTAATATATTGATGTGTTTGGCGTGTTCCTTCTTGGGTCCAACTTCTTTGGGCTCTCCGAGCTTCCTGGGCTTTCCTGGAAGTCTGTTTCCTTCCAAGATTGGGGGAGTTCTCTTTTTATTATTTGTTCAGTTAAGTTCTCCACTTGTTTGTTTCCTCTTCCCCTTCTGGTCCCCTATAATTTGGATGTTGAGCGTTGAGTTGCCTCTCCTCATGTTTTTGGTCTTGTTTCTTCCGTGTTTATCTGTTTGGTGAGTTTTTTCCCTTCTGGTCTCTCCCTTGATTTGAGTCCCAGTTTCCTTTCCATCACTGTTGGTTCCCTGTGCATTTCCCTTCATTTCAATTAATTTAGCCTTCATATGTTCCTCTAATTTGTGACTAAAATCAACCAGTTCTCTGAGCATCCTGATCACCAATGTTTTGAACTGTGCATCTTAAAATTTGTCTTCTGTCCTCTGGGCCTCTGAGTTGTTCCCGGGCCATCTTTTAGTCTGTTTGTGCCTGTTACATGTGAGGGGGCGCCTTGGGTGTTCACCGGGGCGGGGGCCCCCTCGGTTGCTGGTTTGTGACACTGTATGTGGGGGTGGGGTCGGGGGGGGACAACAGGCGGTCCTCTCTGCCCCCCCTCGCTGGTCTGCCTCTGCTTGCCCCCGCCTGTTTATCTGAGCGCAAATGTGTGCCAGCCCGCCACCTGTGCCAGGGCCTGTGCGGTCTGTCTGAGTGCACATCTCTTCACTGGTTTATCTGCGCCGCCGTGCGTGACCTCAGCAGACAGCCCCCTGTGACTTTCCGTAGCTGCCCCACACCTGGGATCCTCGTCCCTCGGCTGCTTGTGCACCGCCCAGGTCAGGATCATTTTCCCCCCTCTGCTCTGGCTTTGCCCTCTCACCAGTTTGCTCGGTGGTTCGTTATTTTTGGACTCTGTATTTGTTCGATTATCTGTGGTTTGGTTGCGTTTATTGTTGTCAAAACTTTGGTTTTTTAGATTTGGTTGTGCGGGAAGCAAAGTGTTTCCACCTCTGCCTCCATCTTGGCGGAGTCTCCTAAATCTTTTTTTAAAAAAAGCAGTGTTGGGGGGTGGAAATGGGAGGGAGGTGGGGAGCAAGGGGGCGGGGGAGGCTGGGATGGGAAAAATAGACAAAAAACTGTACTTGAAAAATAACTAAATAAAATTTAAAAAAAAAAAGAAAAAAAAAAGCAGTGTTACATCACAGAAGCCTCTCTATTTTCAGGACCACACACCATGGCACCACACTTTACATAGGAACACCCAAGATGGCGTTCCTCAGTTGGTGACTGTCCAGTGTCGGGTTCAATTCCCACACCTGAGGGCTCACAGCACCCTCCTCCACCCCCGGACCCTCTGAACCACAGGACCTTTGATGCCCCCTCACAGAGGGGACTGGGGGTGTCAGTGAGCTGTCCCCACCAGTCATCCATCCATTCTCCACTCTGGGCAGACCCTGTGGTCCACTCTTGGCTGTGATATTTAAGTTACCGACCTCCATTTCTGTCCTTCACAATCCCACCATGTGACAGGCCCAGGAGGTGCTTTCTGCACATGATTTTGAGGGAAAAGTTCTCAGAAACAGTGGCCTTCACCCACCTTTAACAGACCTGCACCTCAAGGGCCATCATCATGACCAGCAGCGTTTGGACACCTGTCTTTTTTCATGGTAGTCAGTGCATCCCTGTTCTGGGGGACACGAGAGAATGTGCACAGGGACAAGTAACAGAAACACAGAGGGAAATCGCATCAGTGTTCACAGAAGATGATCTGTGTGAACCTACTAAGGATTAAATCATAGGAGAGCCCACGTAAACTGGCATCGCTCTTCTCAGCACAGAGGGCCCCTCCAGGACTGACCTCCCAACCAGGACCCTTCCCTCATTGGCTCTTTTCCTGCTCACGGGAGTTTTCTCTTTGCAGAAATTCACCTGAGAGTCCAGGTCTGTTCTTTCCAGGGGCACGCAGGGAAAATCTTCTGTCTGAGTCATCCCGACCCCCATCCCTGCTTCCTGATAGGGAGGAGTTGTGGTGGGGTCGGTACTGACAGGGAAGGATGAGAGTCACAGCAGCCCCTGTCCAGCCAGGAAGGTGCTGGACTGTCCTCACTCGGCCCCTGGAACTGAGGGACCTTGGACAGCTTCCAGCCTTTCTCTCCCTTTGCAAGTGCAGATAGGAACCCAGGAAAACAGAACATGAGACCAGCTGCTGCCCCACAAGTATGAGCAAGCCACGGTGGTGGGCACCTGGTGGGGGTGACTTCTCAGCCCCTCCCCAGGGTCCTGAGCCCCCTCCCCCCTGCAGCCCAGGCTTTAAGGGAAAGACCCACAGAACACGTCACCTCTTCAGAAAAGCCACCATCTGGGTCATCCCACCATCCCCCTGACCTCCTGCTCCCTGCTCCTTGTCATCCCAAGTCCACACCCCCTGCACCCTCACGACTCTTGGTGCATCACCACCTGCTCTTGACACGGGCGTGGGGCAGTTGGCTGGGTGTCACCCCACAAAGCGAAAGGTCGTCAGTTCCCTTCTCAGTTGGGTTCACACCCAGGGTGCAGGGTCAGTCTCCAGTTGGGGCCTGTGTGCAAGAGACACCGCGTACTGTTTCTCTCTCATGCTGTATATTTGTTCTCTTACTTTCTCCCTTCTTTTCCCTCTCTCTAAAAATAAATTAATTTTTTGTGATTGAAGAATAAATATTTATTAATTAATAAACTTTCAGGTTCTTTTCACTCTCTTTTTTTTTAATTTTATTTAGTTATTTTTCAAGTACAGTTTTTTGTCTATTTTTCCCATCCCAGCCTCCCCTCCCTTCTCCCCCTCCCCCACCCCCTTGTTTCATCCCTGTCCTTCCTTTTGTTCCTCCAAATCCCTCCCCTTTCCCCCTTACTTCCCTTCCTTCTCCCCTCTGGTGCACTATCCCCTTGTTCTCTATTTCAGTGTCTTTGTTTTTTTTTTTTTTTTTTTTTCTGCCTTGTTTGTTTTGTTGTTTAGCTTCCTGTTAAAGGTGAGATCATATGGTGTTTGTCTTTTTGCTTTCCTGGCCTATTTCACTCAGCATAATGCTTTCCAGTTCCTCCATGTTGTTGCAAAAGGTAGTAAATTCCATTTGTATATGTACCTTTTTGGATCCATTCATTTACTGTGGCCTGGGTTGTTCCAACTCTTGGCTATTGTAAATTGTGCTGCTGTATTGTGGTGCATGGGTTCTATTGATGTTTTAGGTTCTTAGGATGTAATCCTAGCAGTAGTGCTGGGTCAAAAGCAGGTCGATTTTTATTTTTCTGAGAAAATTCCATACTGTTTTCCATAATGGTTGTACCAGTCTGCCAATCCCAAACAGTCCTGGACCCTTTTTCCCCCAACCTCTCCAACATTTGTTGTTTGTTGCTGTTTCTGCCATCCTGCTGGTGTAAAGTGGAACTCTGTGGTTTCAATTTGCATCTCTCTATAGCTAACAATATTGAGCATCTCTTCATGTGTCTCTGAATGTTCTGTTGTCCTCCTTGAAGTGTCTGTTCAAGTCCTTTTCCCATTTTTTAATTGGGTTGGGTGTCTTCTTAGGGGGTCGTTGTTCTTTGTATGTTTTGGAATTAAACCTTGTCTGAGGTATCATTGGCAAATATGTTTTCCCATACAGTTGGTTGTCTTGCTAATTTAATACTGTTTTCTTTAGTCATGCAGAAGCTTTTTTATTTTGATGAGATCCCATTTGTTTATTCTTTCTTTTACATTCCCTCTAGGGGACATGTCAGTAAAGAAGTTGCTTCTTGCGTGAAATATCTGAGATTTTCTTGCCAATGTTTTCCTCTAGGACTTTTAATGGTGTCACGACTTACATTTAAGTCTTTTCCCCATTATTTTGGTGTATTGTATAAGTCTGTGCTCAAGTTCCTTTTTTGCACGTGGCTGTCCGTTCTCCCAACACCATTTGTTGAGAGGCTATCTTTACTCCATTTGATGTAACTGCCCCCTTTGTCGAATATTAATTGACTGTAGAGAGTTGGGTTGATTTCTGGGCTCTCTGTTCTGTTCCATTGGTCTATGTGCCTGTTTTTATAAAAATAAATTAATTAAATTAAAAGATTTTGAAAGGACTTGCTCCTCTTGCCCCCCCGTGTCTGCATGCACCAACCCACCTGACATGCCCTCTCCCCTTTTCCACAAACCTGCTTTTCCTTCTTCTTTGCAGCCACTTCACTGGTCATCCTGCCACGAGGTCAGCCCAGTCCCCACAGGGGACACAGGGGCCCATCTGAACTCCCACCTCTGACCCTTCTCCTTTGCACTGTGACACATCCAGCAGCACTTTCCTGTGCTCGTGTCACGTGTCCTGTGGATCCCTGAGTTCCCGAGAGACAGGCAGGATGAGACCACTGTGCTTCCCTGCGGCCCCATCGCTGCTCCACCAGGGCCTGGCCCAGCAATATGGTTGTGCGGGTCAGAGAGGGAACATGGGAGGAGACGGGGATAAATCGGGGACACTGCTTCTGCTCCAGTAACTACTATGCACAAGCCAAGGGCATGGAGAGATGCACATTCACACAAACTCCCACTGCATACTAATGCAAGTTTTTACAAGGTAGTGTGTGGTTGTCTCTCCTGAATGTTCAATTCTTTTAAAATAAAATTCACATAAGCTGAACTTTATGTTTTTAGCCATTTTATGTCTGGGGCCAGAAAAATGTGGCCCATCTGGTCCTACCAGGGTTCCATGCTGAGGGACAGACCCAGGGTGACAGGGTCCTGCTCTGACGGTCACTGCAGGTGAAAGGTCACAGCCCATCTCTGCCCAGGGTTGCTGTCCACAGCACTATTCCAAACCCTGGTCAGTTCTCTGCCTCAATACCTGAGGATACAGGTCCCCTGGTGTCCACCAGAGGGCGATATGGGGACACACATGGTCTCTGTCACACCCCACACCCACCCATCCCTTGTCCCCCTGACACACACACACACACACACACACACACACACGCACACACACACACATGGCACTACTAGACTCACTGACCCACAGATGTCCTCCAGTGCCCTGATCCTGGAGCCAAAGGTGACTTTAGGAAGAGAGTGACCACCACCCTTAAACAAAATAATAGACGTGCATTTTTTGGAACCATGATCCTGCCCCAGGACAAGTGACGTCTGTCTCTGTGTGCACTTCCTGGGGGAGCTGAGCTGAGGGACAGGTGTCCTGTCTGAATGGGGTCGGGGGACTCTGGTCAACGTGCAGACGCGGCAGAGCCCCTGCCCTTGCTCTCTCCCCACAGGTGAACAGGCCCAGGGAGCCTCAGTACTTCCTCCCTGCTGGGCCCACCATGGGCACCAGGACTCGGGTCCAGGCTGGGCTCACTCTGACACAGACCCTTGGGTGTCTCTGTTCCCAGAAGCCTGTGGGGCCCCTTTTCAGACCAGGCTCCCCTCTGTCTGCCTCCTCCTGTGTTGGCGGTTCACCAGGGAGCTCCCCTCCTCTGCAGAAGGGTCTCCCTTCTTGTCCTCCTCCCTCACCCCCAGGTCCATGATCCTCTCCTGCTCACATGTAAAGAGGGCGACTTCCCACTGGGCCTTGGACTGAGGCAGCCCCAGGTGCCAACACATCCCCAGCCCCAGTTCAGCAAGAAGCTGACAGTGAGGGATCCAAGGACACTCACGTCCTCTGTCCTTGACCTCCATGCACTTTGACCTTGTCACCTGAGCAAGCTCCCTTCAGGTCCAGAGCTCCTGCACAAAGACCCCACACTTCCCAAAAGGCGTGAGACATTCCCAAGGGAAACAGACAAACACAGAGAGTGGACCCGCCAGGCTGACCTCCTCAGGCGACCAGGCAGCCATGTCCATGGGCAGCTCCTCACCTGGCCCACTCCCCTCAGACACCCCAGGAGCACCTGGGACTCTGGGGGCCCTCGAGGACTTCTCAGAGAAAGGCACCTCCAAGTCCTCCCCCACGCAGCTCACCAGGGCACTGCTGAGTCTTACATCTGTATCTCTTTCTCTGACAGAACCAGGAGGTCTGTGCAGCAGAGAATAAACCGCTGATCA